>NC_091249.1:123270000-123282500 GCF_042477335.2 Ovis canadensis
GGGTTAGGGTTAGGGTTAGGGTTAGGGTTAGGGTTAGGGTTAGGGTTAGGGTTAGGGTTAGGGTTAGGGTTAGGGTTAGGGTTAGGGTTAGGGTTAGGGTTAGGGTTAGGGTTAGGGTTAGGGTTAGGGTTAGGGTTAGGGTTAGGGTTAGGGTTAGGGTTAGGGTTAGGGTTAGGGTTAGGGTTAGGGTTAGGGTTAGGGTTAGGGTTAGGGTTAGGGTTAGGGTTAGGGTTAGGGTTAGGGTTAGGGTTAGGGTTAGGGTTAGGGTTAGGGTTAGGGTTAGGGTTAGGGTTAGGGTTAGGGTTAGGGTTAGGGTTAGGGTTAGGGTTAGGGTTAGGGTTAGGGTTAGGGTTAGGGTTAGGGTTAGGGTTAGGGTTAGGGTTAGGGTTAGGGTTAGGGTTAGGGTTAGGGTTAGGGTTAGGGTTAGGGTTAGGGTTAGGGTTAGGGTTAGGGTTAGGGTTAGGGTTAGGGTTAGGGTTAGGGTTAGGGTTAGGGTTAGGGTTAGGGTTAGGGTTAGGGTTAGGGTTAGGGTTAGGGTTAGGGTTAGGGTTAGGGTTAGGGTTAGGGTTAGGGTTAGGGTTAGGGTTAGGGTTAGGGTTAGGGTTAGGGTTAGGGTTAGGGTTAGGGTTAGGGTTAGGGTTAGGGTTAGGGTTAGGGTTAGGGTTAGGGTTAGGGTTAGGGTTAGGGTTAGGGTTAGGGTTAGGGTTAGGGTTAGGGTTAGGGTTAGGGTTAGGGTTAGGGTTAGGGTTAGGGTTAGGGTTAGGGTTAGGGTTAGGGTTAGGGTTAGGGTTAGGGTTAGGGTTAGGGTTAGGGTTAGGGTTAGGGTTAGGGTTAGGGTTAGGGTTAGGGTTAGGGTTAGGGTTAGGGTTAGGGTTAGGGTTAGGGTTAGGGTTAGGGTTAGGGTTAGGGTTAGGGTTAGGGTTAGGGTTAGGTTAGGGTTAGGGTTAGGGTTAGGGTTAGGGTTAGGGTTAGGGTTAGGGTTAGGGTTAGGGTTAGGGTTAGGGTTAGGGTTAGGGTTAGGGTTAGGGTTAGGGTTAGGGTTAGGGTTAGGGTTAGGGTTAGGGTTAGGGTTAGGGTTAGGGTTAGGGTTAGGGTTAGGGTTAGGGTTAGGGTTAGGGTTAGGGTTAGGGTTAGGGTTAGGGTTAGGGTTAGGGTTAGGGTTAGGGTTAGGGTTAGGGTTAGGGTTAGGGTTAGGGTTAGGGTTAGGGTTAGGGTTAGGGTTAGGGTTAGGGTTAGGGTTAGGGTTAGGGTTAGGGTTAGGGTTAGGGTTAGGGTTAGGGTTAGGGTTAGGGTTAGGGTTAGGGTTAGGGTTAGGGTTAGGGTTAGGGTTAGGGTTAGGGTTAGGGTTAGGGTTAGGGTTAGGGTTAGGGTTAGGGTTAGGGTTAGGGTTAGGGTTAGGGTTAGGGTTAGGGTTAGGGTTAGGGTTAGGGTTAGGGTTAGGGTTAGGGTTAGGGTTAGGGTTAGGGTTAGGGTTAGGGTTAGGGTTAGGGTTAGGGTTAGGGTTAGGGTTAGGGTTAGGGTTAGGGTTAGGGTTAGGGTTAGGGTTAGGGTTAGGGTTAGGGTTAGGGTTAGGGTTAGGGTTAGGGTTAGGGTTAGGGTTAGGGTTAGGGTTAGGGTTAGGGTTAGGGTTAGGGTTAGGGTTAGGGTTAGGGTTAGGGTTAGGGTTAGGGTTAGGGTTAGGGTTAGGGTTAGGGTTAGGGTTAGGGTTAGGGTTAGGGTTAGGGTTAGGGTTAGGGTTAGGGTTAGGGTTAGGGTTAGGGTTAGGGTTAGGGTTAGGGTTAGGGTTAGGGTTAGGGTTAGGGTTAGGGTTAGGGTTAGGGTTAGGGTTAGGGTTAGGGTTAGGGTTAGGGTTAGGGTTAGGGTTAGGGTTAGGGTTAGGGTTAGGGTTAGGGTTAGGGTTAGGGTTAGGGTTAGGGTTAGGGTTAGGGTTAGGGTTAGGGTTAGGGTTAGGGTTAGGGTTAGGGTTAGGGTTAGGGTTAGGGTTAGGGTTAGGGTTAGGGTTAGGGTTAGGGTTAGGGTTAGGGTTAGGGTTAGGGTTAGGGTTAGGGTTAGGGTTAGGGTTAGGGTTAGGGTTAGGGTTAGGGTTAGGGTTAGGGTTAGGGTTAGGGTTAGGGTTAGGGTTAGGGTTAGGGTTAGGGTTAGGGTTAGGGTTAGGGTTAGGGTTAGGGTTAGGGTTAGGGTTAGGGTTAGGGTTAGGGTTAGGGTTAGGGTTAGGGTTAGGGTTAGGGTTAGGGTTAGGGTTAGGGTTAGGGTTAGGGTTAGGGTTAGGGTTAGGGTTAGGGTTAGGGTTAGGGTTAGGGTTAGGGTTAGGGTTAGGGTTAGGGTTAGGGTTAGGGTTAGGGTTAGGGTTAGGGTTAGGGTTAGGGTTAGGGTTAGGGTTAGGGTTAGGGTTAGGGTTAGGGTTAGGGTTAGGGTTAGGGTTAGGGTTAGGGTTAGGGTTAGGGTTAGGGTTAGGGTTAGGGTTAGGGTTAGGGTTAGGGTTAGGGTTAGGGTTAGGGTTAGGGTTAGGGTTAGGGTTAGGGTTAGGGTTAGGGTTAGGGTTAGGGTTAGGGTTAGGGTTAGGGTTAGGGTTAGGGTTAGGGTTAGGGTTAGGGTTAGGGTTAGGGTTAGGGTTAGGGTTAGGGTTAGGGTTAGGGTTAGGGTTAGGGTTAGGGTTAGGGTTAGGGTTAGGGTTAGGGTTAGGGTTAGGGTTAGGGTTAGGGTTAGGGTTAGGGTTAGGGTTAGGGTTAGGGTTAGGGTTAGGGTTAGGGTTAGGGTTAGGGTTAGGGTTAGGGTTAGGGTTAGGGTTAGGGTTAGGGTTAGGGTTAGGGTTAGGGTTAGGGTTAGGGTTAGGGTTAGGGTTAGGGTTAGGGTTAGGGTTAGGGTTAGGGTTAGGGTTAGGGTTAGGGTTAGGGTTAGGGTTAGGGTTAGGGTTAGGGTTAGGGTTAGGGTTAGGGTTAGGGTTAGGGTTAGGGTTAGGGTTAGGGTTAGGGTTAGGGTTAGGGTTAGGGTTAGGGTTAGGGTTAGGGTTAGGGTTAGGGTTAGGGTTAGGGTTAGGGTTAGGGTTAGGGTTAGGGTTAGGGTTAGGGTTAGGGTTAGGGTTAGGGTTAGGGTTAGGGTTAGGGTTAGGGTTAGGGTTAGGGTTAGGGTTAGGGTTAGGGTTAGGGTTAGGGTTAGGGTTAGGGTTAGGGTTAGGGTTAGGGTTAGGGTTAGGGTTAGGGTTAGGGTTAGGGTTAGGGTTAGGGTTAGGGTTAGGGTTAGGGTTAGGGTTAGGGTTAGGGTTAGGGTTAGGGTTAGGGTTAGGGTTAGGGTTAGGGTTAGGGTTAGGGTTAGGGTTAGGTTAGGGTTAGGGTTAGGGTTAGGGTTAGGGTTAGGGTTAGGGTTAGGGTTAGGGTTAGGGTTAGGGTTAGGGTTAGGGTTAGGGTTAGGGTTAGGGTTAGGGTTAGGGTTAGGGTTAGGGTTAGGGTTAGGGTTAGGGTTAGGGTTAGGGTTAGGGTTAGGGTTAGGGTTAGGGTTAGGGTTAGGGTTAGGGTTAGGGTTAGGGTTAGGGTTAGGGTTAGGGTTAGGGTTAGGGTTAGGGTTAGGGTTAGGGTTAGGGTTAGGGTTAGGGTTAGGGTTAGGGTTAGGGTTAGGGTTAGGGTTAGGGTTAGGGTTAGGGTTAGGGTTAGGGTTAGGGTTAGGGTTAGGGTTAGGGTTAGGGTTAGGGTTAGGGTTAGGGTTAGGGTTAGGGTTAGGGTTAGGGTTAGGGTTAGGGTTAGGGTTAGGGTTAGGGTTAGGGTTAGGGTTAGGGTTAGGGTTAGGGTTAGGGTTAGGGTTAGGGTTAGGGTTAGGGTTAGGGTTAGGGTTAGGGTTAGGGTTAGGGTTAGGGTTAGGGTTAGGGTTAGGGTTAGGGTTAGGGTTAGGGTTAGGGTTAGGGTTAGGGTTAGGGTTAGGGTTAGGGTTAGGGTTAGGGTTAGGGTTAGGGTTAGGGTTAGGGTTAGGGTTAGGGTTAGGGTTAGGGTTAGGGTTAGGGTTAGGGTTAGGGTTAGGGTTAGGGTTAGGGTTAGGGTTAGGGTTAGGGTTAGGGTTAGGGTTAGGGTTAGGGTTAGGGTTAGGGTTAGGGTTAGGGTTAGGGTTAGGGTTAGGGTTAGGGTTAGGGTTAGGGTTAGGGTTAGGGTTAGGGTTAGGGTTAGGGTTAGGGTTAGGGTTAGGGTTAGGGTTAGGGTTAGGGTTAGGGTTAGGGTTAGGGTTAGGGTTAGGGTTAGGGTTAGGGTTAGGGTTAGGGTTAGGGTTAGGGTTAGGGTTAGGGTTAGGGTTAGGGTTAGGGTTAGGTTAGGGTTAGGGTTAGGGTTAGGGTTAGGGTTAGGGTTAGGGTTAGGGTTAGGGTTAGGGTTAGGGTTAGGGTTAGGGTTAGGGTTAGGGTTAGGGTTAGGGTTAGGGTTAGGGTTAGGGTTAGGGTTAGGGTTAGGGTTAGGGTTAGGGTTAGGGTTAGGGTTAGGGTTAGGGTTAGGGTTAGGGTTAGGGTTAGGGTTAGGGTTAGGGTTAGGGTTAGGGTTAGGGTTAGGGTTAGGGTTAGGGTTAGGGTTAGGGTTAGGGTTAGGGTTAGGGTTAGGGTTAGGGTTAGGGTTAGGGTTAGGGTTAGGGTTAGGGTTAGGGTTAGGGTTAGGGTTAGGGTTAGGGTTAGGGTTAGGGTTAGGGTTAGGGTTAGGGTTAGGGTTAGGGTTAGGGTTAGGGTTAGGGTTAGGGTTAGGGTTAGGGTTAGGGTTAGGGTTAGGGTTAGGGTTAGGGTTAGGGTTAGGGTTAGGGTTAGGGTTAGGGTTAGGGTTAGGGTTAGGGTTAGGGTTAGGGTTAGGGTTAGGGTTAGGGTTAGGGTTAGGGTTAGGGTTAGGGTTAGGGTTAGGGTTAGGGTTAGGGTTAGGGTTAGGGTTAGGGTTAGGGTTAGGGTTAGGGTTAGGGTTAGGGTTAGGGTTAGGGTTAGGGTTAGGGTTAGGGTTAGGGTTAGGGTTAGGGTTAGGGTTAGGGTTAGGGTTAGGGTTAGGGTTAGGGTTAGGGTTAGGGTTAGGGTTAGGGTTAGGGTTAGGGTTAGGGTTAGGGTTAGGGTTAGGGTTAGGGTTAGGGTTAGGGTTAGGGTTAGGGTTAGGGTTAGGGTTAGGGTTAGGGTTAGGGTTAGGGTTAGGGTTAGGGTTAGGGTTAGGGTTAGGGTTAGGGTTAGGGTTAGGGTTAGGGTTAGGGTTAGGGTTAGGGTTAGGGTTAGGGTTAGGGTTAGGGTTAGGGTTAGGGTTAGGGTTAGGGTTAGGGTTAGGGTTAGGGTTAGGGTTAGGGTTAGGGTTAGGGTTAGGGTTAGGGTTAGGGTTAGGGTTAGGGTTAGGGTTAGGGTTAGGGTTAGGGTTAGGGTTAGGGTTAGGGTTAGGGTTAGGGTTAGGGTTAGGGTTAGGGTTAGGGTTAGGGTTAGGGTTAGGGTTAGGGTTAGGGTTAGGGTTAGGGTTAGGGTTAGGGTTAGGGTTAGGGTTAGGGTTAGGGTTAGGGTTAGGGTTAGGGTTAGGGTTAGGGTTAGGGTTAGGGTTAGGGTTAGGGTTAGGGTTAGGGTTAGGGTTAGGGTTAGGGTTAGGGTTAGGGTTAGGGTTAGGGTTAGGGTTAGGGTTAGGGTTAGGGTTAGGGTTAGGGTTAGGGTTAGGGTTAGGGTTAGGGTTAGGGTTAGGGTTAGGGTTAGGGTTAGGGTTAGGGTTAGGGTTAGGGTTAGGGTTAGGGTTAGGGTTAGGGTTAGGGTTAGGGTTAGGGTTAGGGTTAGGGTTAGGGTTAGGGTTAGGGTTAGGGTTAGGGTTAGGGTTAGGGTTAGGGTTAGGGTTAGGGTTAGGGTTAGGGTTAGGGTTAGGGTTAGGGTTAGGGTTAGGGTTAGGGTTAGGGTTAGGGTTAGGGTTAGGGTTAGGGTTAGGGTTAGGGTTAGGGTTAGGGTTAGGGTTAGGGTTAGGGTTAGGGTTAGGGTTAGGGTTAGGGTTAGGGTTAGGGTTAGGGTTAGGGTTAGGGTTAGGGTTAGGGTTAGGGTTAGGGTTAGGGTTAGGGTTAGGGTTAGGGTTAGGGTTAGGGTTAGGGTTAGGGTTAGGGTTAGGGTTAGGGTTAGGGTTAGGGTTAGGGTTAGGGTTAGGGTTAGGGTTAGGGTTAGGGTTAGGGTTAGGGTTAGGGTTAGGGTTAGGGTTAGGGTTAGGGTTAGGGTTAGGGTTAGGGTTAGGGTTAGGGTTAGGGTTAGGGTTAGGGTTAGGGTTAGGGTTAGGGTTAGGGTTAGGGTTAGGGTTAGGGTTAGGGTTAGGGTTAGGGTTAGGGTTAGGGTTAGGGTTAGGGTTAGGGTTAGGGTTAGGGTTAGGGTTAGGGTTAGGGTTAGGGTTAGGGTTAGGGTTAGGGTTAGGGTTAGGGTTAGGGTTAGGGTTAGGGTTAGGGTTAGGGTTAGGGTTAGGGTTAGGGTTAGGGTTAGGGTTAGGGTTAGGGTTAGGGTTAGGGTTAGGGTTAGGGTTAGGGTTAGGGTTAGGGTTAGGGTTAGGGTTAGGGTTAGGGTTAGGGTTAGGGTTAGGGTTAGGGTTAGGGTTAGGGTTAGGGTTAGGGTTAGGGTTAGGGTTAGGGTTAGGGTTAGGGTTTAGGGTTAGGGTTAGGGTTAGGGTTAGGGTTAGGGTTAGGGTTAGGGTTAGGGTTAGGGTTAGGGTTAGGTTAGGGTTAGGGTTAGGGTTAGGGTTAGGGTTAGGGTTAGGGTTAGGGTTAGGGTTAGGGTTAGGGTTAGGGTTAGGGTTAGGGTTAGGGTTAGGGTTAGGGTTAGGGTTAGGGTTAGGGTTAGGGTTAGGGTTAGGGTTAGGGTTAGGGTTAGGGTTAGGGTTAGGGTTAGGGTTAGGGTTAGGGTTAGGGTTAGGGTTAGGGTTAGGGTTAGGGTTAGGGTTAGGGTTAGGGTTAGGGTTAGGGTTAGGGTTAGGGTTAGGGTTAGGGTTAGGGTTAGGGTTAGGGTTAGGGTTAGGGTTAGGGTTAGGGTTAGGGTTAGGGTTAGGGTTAGGGTTAGGGTTAGGGTTAGGGTTAGGGTTAGGGTTAGGGTTAGGGTTAGGGTTAGGGTTAGGGTTAGGGTTAGGGTTAGGGTTAGGGTTAGGGTTAGGGTTAGGGTTAGGGTTAGGGTTAGGGTTAGGGTTAGGGTTAGGGTTAGGGTTAGGGTTAGGGTTAGGGTTAGGGTTAGGGTTAGGGTTAGGGTTAGGGTTAGGGTTAGGGTTAGGGTTAGGGTTAGGGTTAGGGTTAGGGTTAGGGTTAGGGTTAGGGTTAGGGTTAGGGTTAGGGTTAGGGTTAGGGTTAGGGTTAGGGTTAGGGTTAGGGTTAGGGTTAGGGTTAGGGTTAGGGTTAGGGTTAGGTTAGGGTTAGGGTTAGGGTTAGGGTTAGGGTTAGGGTTAGGGTTAGGGTTAGGTTAGGGTTAGGGTTAGGGTTAGGGTTAGGGTTAGGGTTAGGGTTAGGGTTAGGGTTAGGGTTAGGGTTAGGGTTAGGGTTAGGGTTAGGGTTAGGGTTAGGGTTAGGGTTAGGGTTAGGGTTAGGGTTAGGGTTAGGGTTAGGGTTAGGGTTAGGGTTAGGGTTAGGGTTAGGGTTAGGGTTAGGGTTAGGGTTAGGGTTAGGGTTAGGGTTAGGGTTAGGGTTAGGGTTAGGGTTAGGGTTAGGGTTAGGGTTAGGGTTAGGGTTAGGTTAGGGTTAGGGTTAGGGTTAGGGTTAGGGTTAGGGTTAGGGTTAGGGTTAGGGTTAGGGTTAGGGTTAGGGTTAGGGTTAGGGTTAGGGTTAGGGTTAGGGTTAGGGTTAGGGTTAGGGTTAGGGTTAGGGTTAGGGTTAGGGTTAGGGTTAGGGTTAGGGTTAGGGTTAGGGTTAGGGTTAGGGTTAGGGTTAGGGTTTAGGGTTAGGGTTAGGGTTAGGGTTAGGGTTAGGGTTAGGGTTAGGGTTAGGGTTAGGGTTAGGGTTAGGGTTAGGGTTAGGGTTAGGGTTAGGGTTAGGGTTAGGGTTAGGGTTAGGGTTAGGGTTAGGGTTAGGGTTAGGGTTAGGGTTAGGGTTAGGGTTAGGGTTAGGGTTAGGGTTAGGGTTAGGGTTAGGGTTAGGGTTAGGGTTAGGGTTAGGGTTAGGGTTAGGGTTAGGGTTAGGGTTAGGGTTAGGGTTAGGGTTAGGGTTAGGGTTAGGGTTAGGGTTAGGGTTAGGGTTAGGGTTAGGGTTAGGGTTAGGGTTAGGGTTAGGGTTAGGGTTTAGGGTTAGGGTTAGGGTTAGGGTTAGGGTTAGGGTTAGGGTTAGGGTTAGGGTTAGGGTTAGGGTTAGGGTTAGGGTTAGGGTTAGGGTTAGGGTTAGGGTTAGGGTTAGGGTTAGGGTTAGGGTTAGGGTTAGGGTTAGGGTTAGGGTTAGGGTTAGGGTTAGGGTTAGGGTTAGGGTTAGGGTTAGGGTTAGGGTTAGGGTTAGGGTTAGGGTTAGGGTTAGGGTTAGGGTTAGGGTTAGGGTTAGGGTTAGGGTTAGGGTTAGGGTTAGGGTTAGGGTTAGGGTTAGGGTTAGGGTTAGGGTTAGGGTTAGGGTTAGGGTTAGGGTTAGGGTTAGGGTTAGGGTTAGGGTTAGGGTTAGGGTTAGGGTTAGGGTTAGGGTTAGGGTTAGGGTTAGGGTTAGGGTTAGGGTTAGGGTTAGGGTTAGGGTTAGGGTTAGGGTTAGGGTTAGGGTTAGGGTTAGGGTTAGGGTTAGGGTTAGGGTTAGGGTTAGGGTTAGGGTTAGGGTTAGGGTTAGGGTTAGGGTTAGGGTTAGGGTTAGGGTTAGGGTTAGGGTTAGGGTTAGGGTTAGGGTTAGGGTTAGGGTTAGGGTTAGGGTTAGGGTTAGGGTTAGGGTTAGGGTTAGGGTTAGGGTTAGGGTTAGGGTTAGGGTTTAGGGTTAGGGTTAGGGTTAGGGTTAGGGTTAGGGTTAGGGTTAGGGTTAGGGTTAGGGTTAGGGTTAGGGTTAGGGTTAGGGTTAGGGTTAGGGTTAGGGTTAGGGTTAGGGTTAGGTTAGGGTTAGGGTTAGGGTTAGGGTTAGGGTTAGGGTTAGGGTTAGGGTTAGGGTTAGGGTTAGGGTTAGGGTTAGGGTTAGGGTTAGGGTTAGGGTTAGGGTTAGGGTTAGGGTTAGGGTTAGGGTTAGGGTTAGGGTTAGGGTTAGGGTTAGGGTTAGGGTTAGGGTTAGGGTTAGGGTTAGGGTTAGGGTTTAGGGTTAGGGTTAGGGTTAGGGTTAGGGTTAGGGTTAGGGTTAGGGTTAGGGTTAGGGTTAGGGTTAGGGTTAGGGTTAGGGTTAGGGTTAGGGTTAGGGTTAGGGTTAGGGTTAGGGTTAGGGTTAGGGTTAGGGTTAGGGTTAGGGTTAGGGTTAGGGTTAGGGTTAGGGTTAGGGTTAGGGTTAGGGTTAGGGTTAGGGTTAGGGTTAGGGTTAGGGTTAGGGTTAGGGTTAGGGTTAGGGTTAGGGTTAGGGTTAGGGTTAGGGTTAGGGTTAGGGTTAGGGTTAGGGTTAGGGTTAGGGTTAGGGTTAGGGTTAGGGTTAGGGTTAGGGTTAGGGTTAGGGTTAGGGTTAGGGTTAGGGTTAGGGTTAGGGTTAGGGTTAGGGTTAGGGTTAGGGTTAGGGTTAGGGTTAGGGTTAGGGTTAGGGTTAGGGTTAGGGTTAGGGTTAGGGTTAGGGTTAGGGTTAGGGTTAGGGTTAGGGTTAGGGTTAGGGTTAGGGTTAGGGTTAGGGTTAGGGTTAGGGTTAGGGTTAGGGTTAGGGTTAGGGTTAGGGTTAGGGTTAGGGTTAGGGTTAGGGTTAGGGTTAGGGTTAGGGTTAGGGTTAGGTTAGGGTTAGGGTTAGGGTTAGGGTTAGGGTTAGGGTTAGGGTTAGGGTTAGGGTTAGGGTTAGGGTTAGGGTTAGGGTTAGGGTTAGGGTTAGGGTTAGGGTTAGGGTTAGGGTTAGGGTTAGGGTTAGGGTTAGGGTTAGGGTTAGGGTTAGGTTAGGGTTAGGGTTAGGGTTAGGGTTAGGGTTAGGGTTAGGGTTAGGGTTAGGGTTAGGGTTAGGGTTAGGGTTAGGGTTAGGGTTAGGGTTAGGGTTAGGGTTAGGGTTAGGGTTAGGGTTAGGGTTAGGGTTAGGGTTAGGGTTAGGGTTAGGGTTAGGGTTAGGGTTAGGGTTAGGGTTAGGGTTAGGGTTAGGGTTAGGGTTAGGGTTAGGGTTAGGGTTAGGGTTAGGGTTAGGGTTAGGGTTAGGGTTAGGGTTAGGGTTAGGGTTAGGGTTAGGGTTAGGGTTAGGGTTAGGGTTAGGGTTAGGGTTAGGGTTAGGGTTAGGGTTAGGGTTAGGGTTAGGGTTAGGGTTAGGGTTAGGGTTAGGGTTAGGGTTAGGGTTAGGGTTAGGGTTAGGGTTAGGGTTAGGGTTAGGGTTAGGGTTAGGGTTAGGGTTAGGGTTAGGGTTAGGGTTAGGGTTAGGGTTAGGGTTAGGGTTAGGGTTAGGGTTAGGGTTAGGGTTAGGGTTAGGGTTAGGGTTAGGGTTAGGGTTAGGGTTAGGGTTAGGGTTAGGGTTAGGGTTAGGGTTAGGGTTAGGGTTAGGGTTAGGGTTAGGGTTAGGGTTAGGGTTAGGGTTAGGGTTAGGGTATAGGGTTAGGTTAGGGTTAGGGTTAGGGTTAGGGTTAGGGTTAGGGTTAGGGTTAGGGTTAGGGTTAGGGTTAGGGTTAGGGTTAGGGTTAGGGTTAGGGTTAGGGTTAGGGTTAGGGTTAGGGTTAGGGTTAGGGTTAGGGTTAGGGTTAGGGTTAGGGTTAGGGTTAGGGTTAGGGTTAGGGTTAGGGTTAGGGTTAGGGTTAGGGTTAGGGTTAGGGTTAGGGTTAGGGTTAGGGTTAGGGTTAGGGTTAGGGTTAGGGTTAGGGTTAGGGTTAGGGTTAGGGTTAGGGTTAGGGTTAGGGTTAGGGTTAGGGTGGTTAGGGTTAGGGTTAGGGTTAGGGTTAGGGTTAGGTTAGGGTTAGGGTTAGGGTTAGGGTTAGGGTTAGGGTTAGGGTTAGGGTTAGGGTTAGGGTTAGGGTTAGGGTTAGGGTTAGGGTTAGGGTTAGGGTTAGGGTTAGGGTTAGGGTTAGGGTTAGGGTTAGGGTTAGGGTTAGGGTTAGGGTTAGGGTTAGGGTTAGGGTTAGGGTTAGGGTTAGGGTTAGGGTTAGGGTTAGGGTTAGGGTTAGGGTTAGGGTTAGGGTTAGGGTTAGGGTTAGGGTTAGGGTTAGGGTTAGGGTTAGGGTTAGGGTTAGGGTTAGGGTTAGGGTTAGGGTAGGGTTAGGGTTAGGGTTAGGGTTAGGGTTAGGGTTAGGGTTAGGGTTAGGGTTAGGGTTAGGGTTAGGGGTTAGGGTTAGGGTTAGGGTTAGGGTTAGGGTTAGGGTTAGGGTTAGGGTTAGGGTTAGGGTTAGGGTTAGGGTTAGGGTTAGGGTTAGGGTTAGGGTTAGGGTTAGGGTTAGGGTTAGGGTTAGGGTTAGGGTTAGGGTTAGGGTTAGGGTTAGGGTTAGGGTTAGGGTTAGGGTTAGGGTTAGGGTTAGGGTTAGGGTTAGGGTTAGGGTTAGGTTAGGGTTAGGGTTAGGGTTAGGGTTAGGGTTAGGGTTAGGGTTAGGGTTAGGGTTAGGGTTAGGGTTAGGGTTAGGGTTAGGGTTAGGGTTAGGGTTAGGGTTAGGGTTAGGGTTAGGGTTAGGGTTAGGGTTAGGGTTAGGGTTAGGGTTAGGGTTAGGTTAGGGTTAGGGTTAGGGTTTGGGTTAGGGTTAGGGTTAGGGTTAGGGTTAGGGTTAGGGTTAGGGTTAGGGTTAGGGTTAGGGTTAGGGTTAGGGTTAGGGTTAGGGTTAGGGTTAGGGTTAGGGTTAGGGTTAGGGTTAGGGTTAGGGTTAGGGTTAGGGTTAGGTTAGGGTTAGGGTTAGGGTTAGGGTTAGGGTTAGGGTTAGGGTTAGGGTTAGGGTTAGGGTTAGGGTTAGGGTTAGGGTTAGGGTTAGGGTTAGGGTTAGGGTTAGGGTTAGGGTTAGGGTTAGGGTTAGGGTTAGGGTTAGGGTTAGGGTTAGGGTTAGGGTTAGGGTTAGGGTTAGGGTTAGGGTTAGGGTTAGGGTTAGGGTTAGGGTTAGGGTTAGGGTTAGGGTTAGGGTTAGGGTTAGGTTAGGGTTAGGGTTAGGGTTAGGGTTAGGGTTAGGGTTAGGGTTAGGGTTAGGGTTAGGGTTAGGGTTAGGGTTAGGGTTAGGGTTAGGGTTAGGGTTAGGGTTAGGGTTAGGGTTAGGGTTAGGGTTAGGGTTAGGGTTAGGGTTAGGGTTAGGGTTAGGGTTAGGGTTAGGGTTAGGGTTAGGGTTAGGGTTAGGGTTAGGGTTAGGGTTAGGGTTAGGGTTAGGGTTAGGGTTAGGGTTAGGGTTAGGGTTAGGGTTAGGGTTAGGGTTAGGGTTAGGGTTAGGGTTAGGGTTAGGGTTAGGGTTAGGGTTAGGTTAGGGTTAGGGTTAGGGTTAGGGTTAGGGTTAGGGTTAGGGTTAGGGTTAGGGTTAGGGTTAGGGTTAGGGTTAGGGTTAGGGTTAGGGTTAGGGTTAGGGTTAGGGT